>NC_040881.3:9008215-9018215 GCF_900634795.4 Betta splendens
AATGCACAGTGTGGTGCACGCATGCACGGACACACTCTTCCTGGGTGGAGAGCCCAGGCAGGCACTCCACATCTCATCTATTATCACTCAGTGCTGCCTTGTGCACAGCCTCGCTTCACCGTGTCTTCTTTCATTTGTGATCTGCTACATCCTGTGCTCTGTGGGGATGAATGGATACTGGACTCCTAAAAATATGTCACGATCTCACATGCCACAGGAGAGTAGAGCAGAAGCTGTGCCTCCAGACATTTTGCTTCGAAATAAGTGCTGTTAATCTCTTTGACCCATTAGAATTTAAATACCCTGATTATTATATTGTGTTTTTATGCTGGGTCAGTTTCACAAAACCAACATCACCTGTGTAAAGTGATAAATCAAACCATCTTAACAGTACAACTAACAACAGCTTTTATTGATGATGTCAAGAAGATGGGAGTTAAATAAAAAGCCCACATTCAAAGCTGAGTCTGCTGTTTTATCATTACATCTATACTACAACACAGAGATAAATATTAACAGAGTAATTTATGCCTATCGTCTCAGAACCGAGCTCATGAACGTGCATCTTTTCTTTGACAGGTCATCTTGAGCCCCGCTACTACATTAAACCAGTTAAAGATCTGAACAAACAGGTTAAAAAAACAATAAAAACATCAAGTTTGTGTGGAATTCTGTGATTAACAAACATTGGCTCAACTGTGGTAGAAAAATACAGTACATTTACTTCACTTTACAACAGAATAAAAATCCATCTTAACAGTATCAACTCTCAACGCTTCTTTATTTCCATAATTACCCTTTTGTGAAGTCATTACATTTTAAAAACTGTTTGCTTGTATGATCTATAACACTGATCGCAATTGCATAGAGCAACACTATTACAGATTAGGATACAATTACAGTACATAAGGTATATGCTCAATAAAGATGATTTACATTTAATGTCCTTTTTTCTTCAATCTGTAACTTAAAAAGACACAATGAACTGAAAAGCAAATGGATTAAGAACAATTCAAAATGTAGGAATCTAGCAGATACACACCGATCTTACCTAATGTTGCTCCTCTCTGAACAACACACCGAACATTATGCTTAACTGAGGGTGACCGAGGATTACATAGTTCAGCAAACATTAGAGAATCCTTAGATCAACTACGCTGCATTGAGATGAGATGGTAAAAACAAATTGCTTAGTGTGACATCATCCCAGTGCTGCTGCTGCCCTAAACTGTGTATTCACTCAAACAAAGACGTTCACTCCCACCTAGACTATGCAAAGGCTGCTACTGCAGGAAAATTTCTTCTCCAACCAGATCCTGCTGTAGGCTGAGTTCTCACAGTAATTGTAACGTTTAAGATAGACTAAATAAATGTAGAGTGCAACATCTACTGTTCAGTCACTCTTCCTCCTTGTGAAATAACCAGATACATACTTTTTAATATGCCAAAATCCATCTGCCTACTAATATTATTTCTCCAAATGCTCTTGCATGAAATTATATTGATTTAGATAAACCGATCAACCTATGAAAAAGTAGATAAAAAGCAAGACAAACTACTTTTTAAAGGGCCAAAATTGAAAATAATTAAACACATCAATGTAATCTGCAGACAAATTATAAAAAAATCTAAGAACTATAGAACTATAGTAAAGAAGGTCAGAAATAAAAAGTAGGAAGAATTCAGAGACGGTTATGTTAAGTACTTCATATCCCAGTATAAACAGCTGTTCATATAGCTGTAAAATTTCTATACAAAGATCTGTGAATAATCTAAATTTATTGAATGTCCTCTGACCAGCTTGACTTCTAAGCCCCACCAGGCTCTTCTCCACAGCTCCTTGAAGGCTACTGATTAGCTGCTTCACAGGCATCTATCCAATCACTGTACACGTCAACTGGCTCTGACAGATCTGTTAGAGAAAGAGTTAAGGATAAATACGATGTAGTTCAAGATGAAGAGCTTATATTAATGCAGGGTGATATATATAATGGGAATCAATACAGAAACAAGAAGAAAGACAATGCAGAAAAGCTGCCACTTTGTTACTACACTGACAGAGAGCAGTAAACCCAGGGAGTAATCACATTCAGAATCTCTATCACATTTCAGAAATGCAATTGAGGAATCAAGACAGCTGAAGATCTGCTTCCTTTCCAATGGAGCTTCTAATCCAATAACCCCAGCAAACCACCATATTTCTTGGATGAATTATAAAATTTTAAAACAAGTCAAATCTCAGCATCATGTCAGTTTATCACGGAACAATCACTTCAGTGAGCATAATGCCCATTGATAAGACAGCTATGAGAATTTAGTCTTTTTCCTTTTCTTCCTAAATTGTAATGATAAATCTTTCAACGTGATCTCTATTTTCAGGAAATAACTTGCAATATTTTCTTTTAAAATGAATACAAAAAATTCTGGATGAAAACCTAACTGAGTATCCCCAATCTTGTAATTACATTTAAGTAACAAAATAATTCCTGATCTGTAAAAATCATGGGATGTCGCTACTATTAATTTCTTGCTGCATGTGAATGATGCATATAATCTGAGACGTGTGAGTAAGGATACAGGTAATAGGTGTCTGGAACTCCTCCAGGCAGACTGTGCACGATATTATCCCAGTATTTCTGTTTCTCTCCCTATTGATGAAACAAAAGAAAGATGGTCAACAGTTATCTCTAAGGACAACATATAAACCTCGGAGTATATGGAGATTGGCTTTACTGGGTGGATTACATTTTGACATCACACGACTTCTCGTGGTTACAAAACGGGCAGGTGAACTGAGTTTCCAGATCTCCCGTCATCTTCTTCTTAGGAGGGGGCTTTCTTTTGGACTTGCGACGACCCATTGCGCACGAAGTGAATCAAATGTCTCTGTGACAGACAAAAACACATGGCAGCTTATACGAGGACAATGTATAACCACAAGGCTAAAAACAAGTTAGCATGCTAACGATAGTTAGCGTGTTTGCTGCTGATCTCAACAAATCCCCTCACGTCAACCAAAACATCAGGTGTATGGCCTCCAGTCATAAAACCTCTATGAATGTATTTTAACTAGCCGCGCCAACTCGAGAAGTCGTAAGTGTAATTAATATAAAGTAAATGTCGGATGGTGTTTACCTTAGCTCGCAGAAAATACACGCCGCGCTAACAAGGGAAGGGCTTTGGCAAGTTCCGGCAACGATAGCCGTTCCCGTTAAATGATTGGACGAGAGCGTGCGGCTTGCGGTCAGTGATTGGCCCTCAGACGTGCCAGTAACGCAGCGTGACAGTGACGTAACACCGACTGAAACGGCGTATTCCCGCGTGGTGGCGGCAGAAGCCAGGTGTAGTCTGACAGGTCTGATGGAGTTACTCTAAATGCTGACAGGTTAACGTAAGTCCCGCGTGCATGTAACTCAGAGTTTGGTGTCGTACTTAAAAAAAAACACCAAGTTATCGAAGTCCTTGCAGACAAAAGCCGTTAGTTCGTCAGTGATGTATTGTGTGAGGTTAGCTGTTTAGCTACAGCTACAAATAATCACTACCTGACGTCATGGCTGATTGTACGGTTAAACCTGAACAAGTGTCTACAAAACATCTATATAGAAAGTCAGAAAGTTGTGATGAATGTTGTTTATAACCTCAGATTACATCACATAAAACATAAAAAGCAGAGATTTCTCAAAGGCAAGCATTATAAGAACATGTTAGGTTTAAAACTTCATTTTGTGGTTCTGAAGATGTCGCTGATGTGGACGGTGAAGGTGGTCGGTCTCGGGGCGGTGGCCCTCTCTCTCAGTCTGGAGGCTCTCGCGTGGCTCCACCGCCGCCTCAGGCCAGGAAAGATCCTCAATGAGGTCCTGTTCTTCCCCTCAGAGACGGCCTGCGTGCAGCACATCTTCACTCCCCCTTCTCCGTAGTAAGTGAGACATAATGGCTCCATTAAGTGCAAGGAGGCAATTAAGGACTTCCTCTGGACATCTGTACATAACGTTGTGATGATCGCCGCTAATGCTAAATAATCACGGCCTCCATTTGTATTCAGTGGATTTATGATCCTGCATTCCCACTGCAGGAGCAAGCAAAGTATGATTAACTACCACTCGATTCATTTCCAACAGACACGCGTGGCGCATGCAAAGAATGATTTATAAATGCAGTTGTGGCTTTTTGTTTTCCTCTCTTGCAGTTCCTGCTTCTGCTCGTTGCCTCATGGGGTAGAGACGTCTTTCTCCCGTCTTCTTTCCTACCTCATGTCTGCCTCCTCCTCCCTAGACCTTTGCGTGTTCGCCTTTTCCAACATGGATCTCTGTAGAGCTGTAGTCGCACTTCATCACAGGGGCGTGAACGTCCGGGTCCTCACTGACAAGGACTACAGTGCCATCACTGGCTCTCAGATTGGGGTCCTTCGCAAAGCTGGTAGGTTAAACAGATTATCTTTTAAATAACAGTGACACGTATACAATATTTTGTCACGACTCATGACTAAGCTGATATCAAAGTACCTGAATAAAGGAGTCATATCCTGAGACATTATTTGTTTAAAAAAAGTCTTCTGTCGGGTTATTATTATGGACAAACATCTCCTAAAATACAGGATGGATGACTTGGATCTCATTCAACATAAGGTGCTCACTTTGTGTTCTCGGACTACCACTGTCATTCTCATTAGGTCCCACAGGGCTCCTTAGTGGTGAATAGAGAGATGATAGGAACTGTCTGGGTGAGAGGAGCTTGCTACTACAAGCTGCTGTGAGTCAGAGCACTCTTTCTCTGAAAGCCTTGAAACATTTTGTGCCATGTGTCTGACTCACGCCGTCACTTTCTCTCAGGGCCCTTTCTGCATTTATTAAATGACTACTACTGCGTATTGTTAAGCACGAGTTAAGTAGGAATTTGGCAACAACACAGCACATTTCATTAGCAAAAGTGTTTTAGTGCATTTGTGCGTTGTCATTGTTCTGCAAAAACCTTTTAATCATCCTCCCTCTGAGGGTGACTGGCAACACAGCACTGTGTTTTGTAGTAGTTTGCAGTCACTGGTTGAATAGTTTGTCACATTCCCCTCAATGAGCCAGACAGTCACAGCACAGACCCTGAAAATGGTTTTCTAGACTGCCTGTGCCTGAAAGTGGAAGGGCACTAACATTTCTAAAACCAGCTGTATTTGTTTCTTCATATCTATCTGCTTTCAATCAGACATTTTGCTATTAAATGGGTGAGCACTTAACGTTTAAGATACAGGTTCAAGTTCTCTTTTGCATTTAGTCTGTCAGTCTAAAATATCCCAACCTCTACTGTAGAAGGATGAGAGCTAAAATCAGATCTGACCAGTGCTGTATGAGAGAGGTCAGACATGTTTATTAGATTCACAAGGCTCTGTCTCCATGTTAATATTCCAATCTGTCCAATTTCTTCTGCTGAGATTGTTTTTCTTGTAATTCCATACAGATAAAATCTCGACTAACATCTGAGATGTTTTTTTAATTAAACATCTACATAGGTGCCCATTATTAGCAGACAATAATTCCGTGGTCAAGTCATGCCGTGTTTGCTAATGGGAGTTTATACATTTAAATGGCTGACTGATTATTAGAAATTGTTTTGTTTGCGCCGCTCCCTAGGGATCTGTGTGCGGAGCGATATCAATTCAGTGTACATGCATCACAAGTTTGCAGTCGTGGACGGGAGGCTGCTCATCACCGGCTCCCTCAACTGGACACTGACAGCAGTGCAGAGCAACATGGAGAACGTAATCATTACCGAGGAGCCAGACCTGGTGCGACCCTTCATCCAGGAATTCCGCAGGTTATGGATGCAAAACGATCCAACTCAGTATCATGATTCAAGTGAACAAAAGGCTGCTCGTGTTATGGGGGAATCTAATAACTAATCAGCTCAGATCATCAAATGAATATTGAGTTGAAGCTCAGCATGTGCAATTCGTTCTGCTAATTGAGAGACACAGAGTTCCAGTATTGATATGTTCCTGTTAGGATGAGGCAGCATTACTTTAGGTTTTGAAAGATGAAAAAGAGGTTTGAAGCTTTAAAGTTTGTATTTTTGAAGGTATACAGTTTGATTTATTAGGTGTATACATTAGAGCTTTATGGAGGTTTTGTGTTTTATTTTTGTGTGTATTTTATCTTACTCTTACAAAGGTGCTGCTTGTGGTTGTGCTACCTGCCATAACTCTAATATAAAAAATATGTACAACATGGAGTTGTTCAAGTTTAAAAGAGAAGTCCTCTGTGTTGTGGTACAGTAGGTGAGAATAGTTCTTGAGTTTTTATATCCAAGTTTTTATTTTTCATAATGTGTCTCACAGTTTTTTAAATTTGCTCTTGTCTCTACATGTTCTTATGTAGTCGGTTGCCATGATTCGGCCCCTAAGAGCTAAAGGGGCATGTTACAGTAGAAGCGTGAGTTAATACCTTTTTTAAGTCAATTCACAGTTTACACTGTGCTCATTATAACTCAAAGCTAGTTGCTGTAAACTTTCCAGCCATCAAGGTTGGGCTTGTGCGCTTTCACAACGGTGTTCTGCCAATAAAAGCTCTTTCACACCGCATTCTCGGCTGCTCTGTGACATCGTTACAGTTGCCCTGCAGCTGTAGTTTTTGTCTTGCACTGACATGATTTGTTCTGCCTCAACTTCTCACAAAGCAAAAACACTTGAATGTGTAACAATTTGTGAGGTTGTGATTTATATATGCTGGTGCATGAGTCCTTATCCTGCTCACAGTCAAGCAGATGCATGTTCATAGAAAGCAGATCTGGCTCGTCTGACTCTTAAGAAATCAGTGAGCATTGTTACACACAGCTGCTGCGTCTGGGAAGGTTCTTGTTGATCCATGTCATGTGGATCCCAGAGGTTCTGTTCAGTGGCATCTGGACTTGCTTTCATCCTCTTAGCTGCTGTTATTCAGCTGTTATCAGCTTTACTGAGAGTGACGAATGTCATGGTACCAGTTATGTGTGGAATATTACAGGAAATGTGTTTCTTCCATGTCATTAGGATTAAATATTTTGTTTTGTTTCTTCTGAAAGAAACATCACATTTGTACCTGGAAACAGGTAAAATCAAAAATAAGAAATCAATAGGTTACATGAGCTTATATTACAAAGCATAGTAGTACATGAAACAGTGACGTAAATGTGTAAAGCTGAAACCCGTTGATCGAGCTAGACTTTTATTGTGAAAGTGTTTTCCGGTTGTGTTTGGTGCGTCGGACCTCACAGGTTTCTCCGTGAATTTCCTAGCTACGGCCACATGCGCCGCGTGGGGACCAGGGAGCGGTGAGCCCGAGGAGGAGCGCCCGGCAGCAGCGCACACCTATCGGCTCCAGGTAGAGGAGCTCACGGGGAAAGACGGACGGAGCGGAACGACCCTCGCGCAGCGTTCGAGGTAAATACACGTCCGCACCCGTTCCCGGTGAAAGCAGCACGTTTGCTCCGGCGCCGTGAAGTTTTAGAGCCGCCGTATGGTTGGCGGTGTAGGCAAATGAGGCTGCCGTCAAACTGTCCGCAAAGCAAGATGTCCGCATTGGTGGCTCAACTTTTATCTTTTATTCCTCACGCATCCGCCTCGTTTGTGCGGGTCTTAATAAACGACAACAAGTGTCAGTACCTCCTATTCCCCCCAACACCATTCTATGGAGTGTGCACCCATTCCGCTGAGTAAAACCCCTCAGTCCAGCTGCCAACATCTGTTAATTCATATCTTGCGTTATGGAGTTGGCGCTTTCGCGTAAGGTGATATGTTGTGTTTTGCTGAAGTATCCCGCACACACGCCTGTACGTGTTGTTGCGTCTCCCTGAGCGGACGCATGCGTGGATGCTGGTGTTTGCACAGCAGCCCCCTCTGTAATGGTCCTGGAAGTGGTAATGCTGAGCTGGCCTCCAGAGGGATGCTGCAATTAGGGAAGAGTATCAGACTGAGCTCAGAGTGTGTGTGTGTGTGTGTGTGTGTGTGTGTGTGTGTGTGTGTGTGTGTGTGTGTGTGTGTGTGTGTGAGGGTGAGATATGGATGGATGATGACGGAAGGGATGAGTAGATGGATGATCGCGAGCGAGAGCGTAAAGGAAGATAAATACGTGTACGTGTGTTTTAAGTGGGGGCTCCGAAAGATGATGGATGGGACGCAGGCGAAGGGGAAGGCGGTCTATTGGCCCTCGCCCACCGCTCAGCGCCCACCGGTGCCATAGGTTTAGGAACGTGACAAATGGAGCGGGAGCGGGGGGTGACGGATGGAGGGGGAGACGTGGGGGGGAGCACCCCCCCGCTGTGATCCATCACGCGGAGACGAGGGCGAAGAGGGGCGCGGGGGGGGGTAATCACTGTTAAAACGCAGCATCCGTTCACCAACACCCGCATCTGCTCGGCTGACGGTGTGGACGAGTATCAGACTGGTGAGCGTTGACCCGCATCCTCAAATAGCTCAGGCTTCTAAGCCTGGCATGTCGGTGTCCCACAACCCAGAGAAGGAAGGAGGATGATTCCTGTCTTTCTTCCCTTTATTTAAATGTAAAGTCAGCATCAATACTTTAAGCTAAAGATGATGAAGGTGGTAAATTTTGGCCAATAAGCTAAATTTTTTTTAACAGATTTGACTACAGACATTCCCCCTCCACATCTCCAGTCCAGCAGTTTTAGCCACCCCCACGCATCCACACCTCCCCTCCACCTCCACTCCCCCCCCCTAACTTTAGATCAGGTGAGGAGGCATCTCATCTCATCTCATCTCATCTCATCTCATCTCATCTCATCTCATCTCATCAGTAACAGCTGTGTTCCATTGTATTAACAGGCAGCAGGTCTGTATTGCCATCCAGTAGTAAACAGAGTGCAAGATGATCCTGTTCACTCTGTGTCTGGATTGATTTACTCGTGTAGGCTGCAGTGTGTCATGTGCAGCAGTGCATGAAATAAAGTAGAAAGCAGCAGGTACAATAGCCATTAGTCCTAGTACAAATGAAGTTGTCTGTTGTGACAGTGGAGCATAATGAGCTTGTGCACATTACTGTACGTGTGCATCCCTTCGTCCTCCTGTCTGTCAGATGGCATTAGCCAGAGACCCGGGAGTCGGGCCGGAGCAGAGGGACGCGGCCGAGCAGAACTTCGACTACATGTTCAAGCTGCTGATCATTGGCAACAGCAGCGTGGGAAAGACGTCCTTCCTGTTCCGCTACGCCGACAACTCCTTCACCTCGGCCTTCGTCAGCACGGTGGGCATCGACTTCAAAGTCAAGACCATCTACCGGAACGACAAGAAGGTCAAACTCCAGATCTGGGTGAGACTCTGATCAATGGGAACGCACTTCAGCTGAAGAAAGAGTGTTTTTTCCTTCACCTGTGTGTTTGGAATGGTCTTGATCTCCTGGCAGATAAGAGGCAGTGACTCACATAGGGATGTTTGCTCACTGCACCTACAGTAGCTCCACTTGGACCAAAGGCTTTAACCTTTAACCCTAATCTATTTACTTTTTCTAATTGTTTGATTTTCATACACTACAGTAGTTATTAACCTGTGCAGACTGAGCATTCCCTGCAAACAGGTGCAGCTGGTCAACGACATCAGCACATTTGCAAAAGAAACATGATATATGTGAATTTCTACTGCACATTGGAGCCTGTTGTTTCCCCTGAAAACGCTTTAGCAGCCACACTCTCCATTAAACCTTGCTCTTGATGAGTTAGCGCTGAATTAATCACGTAACCCAAGGATTTAACGGTAACATTTCAAGGTATAAATGGACATTTAACAGTTTTATAACTCAAAATCGCTGAGGACTAAAATGCTGGTGTTGTAATTTCTGGTCCAGTGCTCATTCATCCTTCAACCCCCCAACAGACAACACGCAGCACAGAGCAAACAGGTTTAATAGACAGCGCATATCAGCAGAAATGAGTCTGAAACGCTGCTGCCTCTTTCGTGTCAAAGCGGTATTTCAACGGCGGTGATTAAACGCATTTACTGAGTTGAGAGCTTCTAAAATCCAGT